>NW_027466053.1:965000-977500 GCF_046127955.1 Nelusetta ayraudi | reverse complement strand
AAAGCGCTTTTTGGACCGCAGGGTGTTTTTCTTGGCTGCAGTACCTCGAGTGGCCACTAGCGCCGCCCTATTGCCAGTTTGCTATCCAGTTCTTATGATACGTCCAGTGTGCGAAATACAGGGGGCCCCATTAACCCATTAGACCCCCTGAAAGATGATATATTATTGTCACAAATGGTCACTAAAATTTCACCCTGTCTAAAAGAACATTTTTAAATATTATTGACAAAAGGGAAAAGAGTCCAGGTTTACACTTGAATAAAAGGTAATGTTGATTCAAAAAAGCTACAAAGTTGCATCCATGAAATATTGTAAGGTTATTACAGGGCCTCCTGGATGTTAGATACATTTAGATATGGTATTGAGTAACAATCAGGAGGATGTGGATCCTCCAGAATATTGACGATATTTCTCACACTGAACTCGTCCAAGCTTCCAACACCAGCAGACGGCGGCGGGCCACGACCGGAGCACCTGCGCCGCTCTAATGACTGTTTTCCCAATCGTGGCCATTGTTGCCGCGAGGCGAAATGCATATGTAAGCGTGTGTCATTAAGGTGAAAATGCACGTGGTGGTTAAGGCCCGGCGCTTATCACCGTCTCGGCCCGATACAACCGTGTGTTAAAGGAGCCATTAGGGAGCTGATGAAGGTGTTTGGGAATCACAGGCCGCTCATCATCGACGCTGCTAAACGCTCCGGAGTTGCGTCACTGTGGTCCGGGGGGGATACAAAGACTTATGTTTTTTATGCCCCCCCCACCCTCACAACCCTGCTCGCTGGGTTAAGCTGCACTGGAGCTCTAAGTACACACGGAGCAGTAGCTGGTTCAGCCGCCAAGTCGGGAATCAGTTTATCACGGTAGGCTTTCTTCTCTGTTTTCCCTCTCTGCTGTTATCTCTTGTTGCTGCCGGACTCTCACTGTCACACACGCAGACTCACATCAACGGGCGTAAATATTGTCCCGTCTTATTGGTCTCTCCGTGTGACTGAACTGCTGCGCTCTTCTCTGTGGTACGTCACAATTGCTGTGCGGCCCCCGTCGTCCTGTTTACAGCGACGGCCACCCCGGACTCGCAGGGTGGCCCCTCGGAGCTGCGCGGCCACCCAGCCGCTGCAGCTCGCAGCCTTGGTCCATCGCCGGCTAATTGAATTAATGGAGCAGATAGCAGCGACACCCCCGGCCAGCTGGGATCTTCCCAGAGACGCTGATAAACGAGCGCTGGCTGTCTCGGTGGCTGAAGGAGGAGGTGAGGACGGAAGTGAGGACGGAAAGACAAGAAGCCATCTAATCTACCCCACTGCCCCCCCACCCCCACCCCCACCCCTGCTGCAGCCTGGGTGGGTCATAGGCATCTTCAGCGAGGCCCTGAACTAGCAGCGGAGCGAGTCAGGCGGCAGCCCCTAGGATTCCTCCCTTGGTCTTCGCTCTTTGCACAGGTGATAGTTTCCTCCAGCGGCAGGAGATTTGCTGAGCTGTGATTGGCTCCCTCCATTGCAGGAGGAGGGGGCGGGCCCTCACTCAGCTCAGCGGCTCCTCGGTGCTGACTGACAAGCCTCACGGGAGGTGGCTAATTCCCGGGCTGTCAGTGTCAGAGCTCATCCTGTGCAGCGCGGAAGGTGTCCTTGTCAGCGGCGGCGGGATGATTGATATCTGTAAGCTCGCTTTCATTCATTTTCTCTCACCTCTCAACAAGCGCTTTGCTGGTTTTTTGTTGTCGTTTTGTGCTTCTTTGTGTATTAAAAGATACCAAGTGAGCTTTGGACAACGTTTGGCTGTTAATTGTAGCAACAGTCTAACTTTTGCCGCAGTCTGAGGTTCTTCTGAGGCCATCAGTTGGTCTCGCTGCGACTGTACTGTGACAGACAGCTGCAAGCTGGTGTCCACCCGCTGCATATGTTAGTGTAGGACAGTGTTGTGTTAACCCTCAGCTGGCCGCTCATGTGGAGGACAGACATGTGGACGCTGAGGAGTTCCAACAAATAGACAAGGCCAAGGCAGAGAGAGACAACGGTGAAGCCAGAGACAAGTCAAAGCTAAAAGGTGTTGTTGTTTTTAAAGAAAGACCTCACTGACCCTCCTGAGCTGATCCTGCTCTCCTCTGCCGGCTGGTTGGTTGGTTGGTTGGTTGGTTGGTTGGTTGCGGGTCGCCGGCTGTTGAACATCGTTCCGGGAGGCCGCGTTCGATTGACAAGCAGAAACTGCACTCAGCCAAAACAGGCTCGGCAAGGTCATAATTTCACTCCGCCAGTATCACTCACGCTGAGTAAGGACGGCTTTGACAACACTCTACTTACACACACACACACACACACACACACACACACACACACACACACACACACACACACACACACACACATACAGGTTTTTAAAGCATGGCAAGTATAGCAGTCGTGTTAAGTGGAATTCCATTGGTTTTTTTTTTTTTGCCTGTTTCCTTTAAAAGTGATTTATTTGACTTTGTCTCTTCTCTCTTGCTGAAAAAACAACCTGTGTGTGTGTGTGTGTGTGTGTGTGTGAGAGAGAGAGACAGAGAGAGAAGAGAGTAGAGAGAGAGAGGGAGAGAGAGAGGGAGAGAAGAGAGTAGAGAGAGAGAGAGGGAGAGAGATGGAGAGAAGAGGGAGAGAGGGAGAGAGAGAGAGAGAAAGTGAGAGAGAGAGAGAGAGAGAGAGAGAGAGAGAGAGTAAATGGCTCCACTCATGTCCCAGTGTAGTGATCCAGACCAGCTGGATGCCATTCCCAATGGGAATCATGAATGCGAAGGTTGTTAAAAGATATGGAGCCCTGGACTCAGCGTGGACTTGCTGACAGCAGCTGGGAGAAGGGGGAAGGGAGCAGAGGGAGAGACAGAGGGAGACACAGAGGGAGACACAGAGAGAGAGAGAGAGAGAGAGGGAGAGAAGGGAACGTTGGGAAGAAGAATTTAACTTTGTGGAATTCACAACAGTAGCCTTGAACGTGAACATCTTTGTTTTTTTGGTTTTGCTTCTAAACTGTTTGCTTTGAATTCTGAATGCACGGCGGCCTCTCAGTGTTTGTTAATTGTTGTTGAATTCGTAGACGATTTGCAGACCATTTCATCCCAAAATTGGGATTGACAGAAAACCAGCCGTTGTGCTTTCGTGTTCTATTTAGTCTGGGTTTCAGTGGGGCGGGCGAAGCGTGTTTTCCCGCTGGTGTATTCGCAGGAGGATTTATTCCCCTCCTCCCGGACCACCGTCCTGCGGTTGCCTTCATGTGAAGCCTGAGAAAACACGCTCTTGAGGAGAGGTGCCTACAGTAAACAGTGGACACACACGCACACACGCACACGCACTCACACACACACACACACACACACACACACACACACCGTCGCTCTGAGTCGGGGCCAGTCAGACCACATGGTTAAAGAAACAAACCTCCCTGCTGGGGTCAACCGCAAGGGAGCAGCCTCAGACTAACGCGTTACCAGCAAGATTATCTCACGGGCGGACGTCCAGACACACACACACACACACACACACACACACACACACACACACACTCGGAGGGAACGGGAGGGGAGAGGAGAGAGGCCATTATGAATATGGAGAGGAGGGACAGGCAGGACAGCCATCATGGAGGTAAAGGGGGATGACAGGCTGAAGGAGAGACAGAGGACGGCCTAAGTGGCTTTGATTTGTTCCCCTGACGTGCGGATTTACGAGGCCGTTTGTCATCTCGCCGTCAGCTCGTGGACACGTTTCCCCCCCCGTTATTGTTGACAACCAGCAGGACTCTCACATCATGCTAACCGTGCGTCCTCTCTCTTCCCCGCCCGTGCAGAGGCTAAAGGCCGCGCTGTCGCACCACCCGGGCACCATCGCCAACGGCAACATGAACTCCATGGGTCACATGATGGAGATGATGTCGTCGCGGCAGGAGCCCGGCGCCGCCGCCGCCGCCCACCACCACAACATGCACTCGCACCAGCACCAGCACCTGCAAGCTCCGCCCCACGCCTACCAGCACCACGGCCAGGGCCACCACCACCACCACCACCACCACGGCCAGGGCCACGGCCAGGGCCAGGGCGCCCACCACCACCCCCCCCAGGGCCACAACCCCCACCACAACTCCCACAACCCCCACCTGCACGGCGGCGGCGGGCACCCACACCAGACCTCGCCGCACCCGCCCATGCACTCCTCGTCACACGTGAGTCACTGTTTCTTCCCCTCTTGCAGAGCTGCAGCTCTTGTTGCAGCGCTCCGGACCACCGGCCTCCAGACCACCGGCCTCCGGACCACCGGCCTCCGGACCACTTTTCAAGGGTCTGGGACTCAAAGTCATTTTTACTCGGTCTTGTCTCGGCAGTTTATTGGACAAACCGGCATACGTTTGCTGGATTTATCCAAACTTTGCACTGTGAGGTGCGTTATTAGTTTAGGTAGGACCAAGTGCGACGTCATCGAAGGCCTAGACGTGAGATGCGCGCCCCGCCGCTCCCTGAAAACCTGCAATAAAACAAGGCGGCGCTCGAGTGCTTCTGGAAGCCGTTTCCTGAAGGCCGCCATTAGCGGTTTTTGACATAAAGCGCGGCAGGAATGAAGCTTCCCTTTCACGCCGTGTCAATAGGTGAGCCCATTTTCCCCTCTCGTCCCGTCCGTAATACCGACCAGTTTCCTGGCAACCGTCTCAAAGGCGAGTTTCCCCTCGCAGACTGGTCAGCTGCAGGTCACTGCGAGACGTCCGCAGCCTTAAATCGGACCTTCATTAAAGCCGCCCGGGACCTTGATTTTATTTTTATTTTTGACGGCGGCCCGCCATTTTGTGGCCGGAGAACGCTGTGACGTACATCGTCTGGGGGTGAACACCTCAACCAACTCTGGCTAATGACCCTGAGGTGGTTTAAACGTGTAGAATAGCGCTTCTGTTTGAAGGGAAGCAGCTCTGAACTTCTCAAACCACCATGGCGCTTTGGCCCTTTGCTCCATGTGCAGAATACGGAGGATTTTAAACAAGAAGTGCAATTCACTTTACGCACCAAAATGTGTAATTAGGGCATTAAAACAACAACAAGGCACTCTGAAGGGCCGTTAAAGCCGCCTTGTTTTTTTCCCTCCCCGTCGCTGCCATAAAGTGGTAACGACCTGAAGACTGGAAAAGCTTCGCCTCGCCAAGAACACGCCAAGATCCGTCCTGGTGCGTGAGCCGCCACAGAATCGAGTCTTTTGAGCGCTCGGGGCTGCTCGTGCGCACTGGAGGTGGGCGTCGGAAAAACTGCCGTCCCTCCCGACACCTCTTTAACAAGGTGGGCAGGCTGCTGAATCGAGCCAGTCACTCAGTGCCTCGCTGTCACCCCTCAGGGTGATGTCACCAGACGTGGAATTAGCTGGGGGTTTGTGTGTGTGTGTGTGTGTGTGTGTGTGTGTGTGTGTGTGTGTGCACTTCTTGGTGCAGCAGGGCAGGTTGCAGGTGTGTGGGATAGGAAATGACAGACAGACACGCCCACCCACTAGCTCAGGCATGGGCAAACTACGGCCCGGGGGCCATATGCGGCCTGCTAAGATTTTTAATCCGGCCCGTCCAACTTGAAGAAATTATAAATCATGAAATAGTTGTATTTCATCAATTTTTTCAGTGTTTTAAGAGTCCTTTCAGTAAAGAGCTAAATACCTTGGGGCTTCAAAGACACTGGCTGTGTTTCCATGACAGTTTTTCGCAAAATAAAAGCGATATTTCTAAAATTTCGACAAAAGTACAATTGTGATTTGCAGGCGTTTCCATTGAATGGTGTGAAGCGCATAAGCCGTAATTCTGGTCAAAACTCTTCCCACCAGACCCCACTGTGAGGAGGATGGAGGTACAAAACATTTTGCCATAAATCTGCGTTTCAATGTTTGCTGTCAAAAATGGTTGTTACATTTTTCTCTTTGATGACCTGTAAAAAATATTCTTGTCTCCTCCTCCGTCCAAACAAAACGCACCATTTTCACTGGTCAGTGAAGTGGTCACGTGACCCCGTACGTCACGTCCACTGTTTTGTAATTGCGAAAAAGTGTTTCCATGACACTTTTGCAATATCCCTCTAGATGGGCACGTGTGAAAAACCACCTCATGAGAGCGTCAAAACCTTTTAGCCGTATTTTAGAGGTTTTTCAACAGTTTTTTATTGCCTTATTTAGGTTTTGCGCAATTCTAGGGGAAGTGGAAACACAGTTATTGATTTTGCTGTAACGCTGTTGTCCACTTAAAATTGGAAAGCACATGTTTTCTTCATATCTCATGATATATTTCTTTCTTATATCCATCCATCTGCTGCTGCTCCGGCCCCTCTGTCAGATTCTAGAACCCATTGTAGCCCCACCACTCCAAAAGTTTCCCCACCTTTGCACTCGCTCGCCTCACCTGCTTTTTTTATTTGTTTTTTTCCCCCACCTTTCAGATGTCGCCCGCCACGCAACACATGCAGCCCACGCAGACGCTGCAGTCGCCGACGGCCAGCAGCGGGCGCCGCAGGCGGGTGGCGGACGAGGACCCGGACGAGCGGCGGCGGAAGTTCCTGGAGAGAAACCGGGCGGCGGCCACCAGGTGCAGGCAGAAGAGAAAAGTGTGGGTGATATCTCTGGAGAAGAAGGCGGAGGAGCTGACGCAGACCAACATGCAGCTTCAGGTACGCAAACAGAATGATATTGCTGAAGGGAGTACTGCAGTAAAAGGAGTTCTTGCGGTGACTGACGAGGGAAACAACAATGCAAGATGATGCAAAACAGGCCAGATGGCAACAAGACTATTTCTATAATACAGACGTCATTGTTTTCCCCCTCTCATCATAACTGGTATAAAAAGAAATCAGAGTCAGAATCAGATTCGAATCTAGGAATTCTACTAATAGTGCTACAAATTTGACTCGGGTGTTTCTGTCTTAGACGTGCAGAGGAAAGGCATCATAATCAGAAAATAGAAAAATAGATCATCATCGTACATATGTACTGGTTCTCCGGCTGCCTCCCACAGCCCAAAAACATGCATGTGAGGTCAATTGGAAACTCTAAATTGTCCGTAGGCGTGTCTGTGAGTGTGAATGGTGGTTTGTCTCGATGTGTCTATGTGACCCTGCGATGAAGTGGCCACTGGTCCAGGGTGTCACCCTGCCTTCACCCTATGACAGCTGGGAGAGGCTGCAGCAGACCCCCGAGACCCTGAGCTCAGGAAGAAGCGGCTATTGAAAATGGATGGATGGATGAATGGATGGAATGTTGAGAGGAGGCACATTAGAAAACACAAACACTTTTTGCGACATCCTTTTCAAGAAAAGTCCGACACATGGGGACTTTCAGGGTTGCGCGTCCAGTTTGGATTTCAGTTAATTCCAAGAACACAACGTAAAACCTCCTCTTCACGTGGCATCGCTATAAAGTTTCCCCCTGCACGATCAAGTCTTTCACTCCTGCTGTTTGTCCTGCACCTCAGAATGAAGTGACCATGCTGAAGAACGAGGTGACCCAACTCAAGCAGCTCCTCCTCACACACAAGGACTGTCCCATCACCACTATGCAGAAGGAGTCGCAAGGTTACCTCAGTAAGTAGATCAGACACGAACACACACACACGCACGCGCACACACACACGCGCACGCACACGCACACGCACACTCTTTGAGGGTGAAGACCAAACACACACCTGGTCCAAACCACATGTGCAGCAGACAGCAGCAGTGCTGCAGTTGGTCTTTCCAGGAGGAAGTGGTTTCGCGCTGAAATAAGGTGGACGTGTGAGTCGGTGGCAAGGCGCTGCTCTCCAGCGCCCACGCTCGCTCGCAGCAAGCACTTCCGTTCACACATGGGTGTTGAGCTCTGGCGGTCGGTCAGGACTGGGCTGGGCGGGTTTTTTTTTTTTTTTTCATTTTTCTTTTTTCCACTGACGGCACCTCGGCGGCAGAGGCGGCGTGAGAAAAGACGTCAAAGCGCTGCTGCGCGTCGCTCCTCGGCAGCTACTCAGGACGTCTCGCGGCTCCGGCCGATCGTAACGCTCGGCATGACATCAGAGCTCCACCCTCTCCACTCAGATACTAGTGACATTTGGCGGTAATTAGGATCTCCAGGCACCTCCCTGCGTGGCCGGAGCGCAGGAAAATGAGGCTCATGTCCCGTCCTGAAGGCTGAATGGTCTTTTCATCCTCCCAGACTCTCATCGATGAGTCGGCTTTATTTACACATGTCGCGGTTCAACGTGTCCAGCAGCCGTCAGCCGTGTTTATACGCCCGGGGAGGGATTCACTTCTGTTTTTTTTTGCATTGAGAAACATTTGGTGCGTCTCTGAAAGATGCATTTCTCTTCCCCTTCCCCCCCCCCACATTTGGTCTGCGTTTATTTCTGGGTGATTTATCAGCTTTCGCTCTCCTCCCCCGTCGCTTTCAACATGAAGCCTGGAATGATGGTTTATTTCGTATGAATGACACACATACAAATGAAAAGGATCGGTAAGAAGCCAAGGCTTATGGTAAACCAACGCCTTGCTACTGTTACATTTGCAGTCAATCATGGTGTTAGAGACACAATCATTAGCCTACTTTGAGTATAATACAGACTAATTTGAACTAGAATTAAAGGTTTGGTGTGTAATGTTAGAGATTTTGAAGAAGAAACTGCAGCATCAAGTTGTCGCATTTTAGATCACGCCGTCTTTTACTCTCCCTCCCCCTACTGAGTTTGCCAGTGAGCTACGGTGGCCTGCGCACCCAAACCTGGATACTTTCGGTATCGGTATACCTTGTATTTATATACACACGCACACACACACACACACACACACACACACACACACACACACACACTGGACCTTTAAGTTGCCAACACAGACGGTAAAATGGGATGAAACTGGATGTTCTTGCAGAATTCATACATTCATATCACAATTCATGAGAAATGAGGAGTAGCCTACATGCAGAGATTGTTGCTGAACTGTGTGGGATAACCACCTCACCTCACCAACCCCCCCACCCCCCTCACAGGTCCAGAGAGCAGTCCGGCGGGGAGCCCGGCGCCGGCGTGCTCGCAGCAGCAGGTCATCCAGCACAACACCATCACCACCTCCACCACAACCGTAGGGGGCGGCGGCGTGCACGGCCAAGCCAACCACCGCACAGACATTAACACCATCCACTAGGGGCAGCAGAGGCAGCGACCCCCCCATCCCCGCTTTGACTCCCTGCCACCTTTCTGCAAAAAGCCCCATTTGAGAGAGAAAGAAAGGAAAAACCTCAAAGGCCAGTGAGGCTCTTCTTTATACAGTAGCTACAGTATGTATTTTTATAAAGCAACCCTATTAACGCGTATCCGTTCTATAGTTTGTCGCCTCCTTTTTTTTGAAGTCTTATGTTCGTCTTTGGCTGCCGCTGATCTCGCGCAGCAGTTTTGAGTGACTCTTCTGTTGTGTAACGGTACAAAACAAAGCGTCACGGTAACCTAATCAGTCATCTCTGGAAGAAGCCACCCCACCCCCCCCCCCTCCACCCTGTATCTCTGCGTGAGTGACGGACTGACCCCGCCAGTCAAAACTGCCTGAGCGCGCACCTGAGAGACTGGAAGCCGCGCTGGTGTGGACGGTGCTGCCTTCAACCTTCTCGTCTGAACCGCCGACGTCCCGCAAGATGAGAAATATGCAACGACGCCCTTTAGTTCTTCGGAAACAAAACGTACGTGACTGTTAAGCCTTTATCCCCCCCCATCCTCCACCTCCGCTGTCGGAGGCATTCTGAAAGAGTGTTTCTTTTTTTTCTTTTTTTTTGGGGGGGGGGGCGGTTCGGGGGGTGGGGGCGTGGGGGGGACCTGATCAAATGGAAGCAATACGAGCTGCGGCGTCATTGATGGTCTGAAGGTCTCCAGAGGCCTCAGCCGCTCAGAGCCAATGCTCCTATTGCTACAGAACTGAACACTGTGATACCAGTAGGGGGCGGCTCAGGGCTTTGGAAACAGAACCTCCCCGCCCCGCCCCCTTTCCCCCTCCCCACCCTGTTACTCTCCAGGACCAACCGAAGCTTTAACTGACGAGGCCTCTCTTTGTATGTGTGTTGTATGTGTGTTGTATGTGCGCTTGGAGTCCCAGAATCAGTCTTGACGTGTGATTTGTGTGCGACTGTGTGAGTTTAGTTTTGTGATTGTTGTCCCCCCCCCCCCCCCGCCCGACTTGCGGAACCAAGTTCGGCAGGTCGAGGGCGAGAGCGAGTGTTTGCGAGAGTGACAGCGAGCTGGCAAAGTGTGACTGATGATTGAAAAAAAACAACAACAAAGAAACGAGGAGGAGGAAGCTGTTTTTTTTGTTTTTTTTTGTGCTTTCCAAAGTGTCACAATGTGCCTGAACATTTCTTTGAATCTCTGGTGTTCCTTTGACGATCAAATCCAGAGAAATGAAATTATGAACACGCTTTTTTTCCGGCCCTCCTCCGCT
Source organism: Nelusetta ayraudi (assembly GCF_046127955.1). Classification (NCBI taxonomy): domain Eukaryota; kingdom Metazoa; phylum Chordata; class Actinopteri; order Tetraodontiformes; family Monacanthidae; genus Nelusetta; species Nelusetta ayraudi. The sequence goes on along the minus strand of NW_027466053.1, from coordinate 967,083 downwards.
GGCTTTCTGCCATTTGTGTCGGCTACGTGCAAATGAAAAAATATTGAACTTTTCCATTCAAACTTTAGCTTTCCGACTAGTTTCCTCTCAGGCGCCGAACCCTTTTCAAGCCTCTTCCCGCCTTGAAACTTCTCTCCTTGACCAAAAAAAAAAAAAAGAAAAAAGCTCCTTCTTTCTCTCCTATAAGCAGGAATGTCACTTCATTAGCTTGATGACCACGATGCACTGTGCTTCTCTCAGCTGACTGATGGGTGAAATACATTCCACTGACAGGTGGAGCCATTGCAGAGCCATCTATGCACTTTGTTCTCTGCGCTGCCAGAGGGTAGAATAGCCATATTGGAGTAATTCTCAGCGATGCCCCTTCTGTTTTGTTAAGGTTTTTTTTTTTTTTTTTTTAAATCACACACCAGCGTGAAACTTGACCGTGCTCAGCTTTACGGAGACACTGTGCCTGGCATGCATCACATGTCTACATGTGATAAAGGGGGACTGGGAGATAAATTGCAGGGTGAGACTCCATTAAAAAGGGATCCTGCACCGCTAAGTGTTTTATCAAAGTAGAAAAAAAAAAAAAACAACTCCAGCTGCAAGTTTTGTCGCCGATGAAGGAAGAATATCTTTATCTTAACAATGGGTTACATTTGTTTTATTTTTTTATTTTTTGTCAAAGCATTCGCACTGTGTATCACGTCTTAACCTCAGAGTCTGTGAGTGTCGTTTGTGTACGTGCTGGTGAGACACAAGAATTGTTTGTCCAGAAAAAAAGAAAAGAAAAAAGGGCTACCAACCCTTTCAGCTAGAACCTCTTTTATTTTGTAGATCATCTTAAGATTGTTCAACCATTCCAGATTCTTACCAACGTGTGAACGCGTGCAGGCAAATTGGAAGTGACTTTAAACTGGAATCGTTTGAAAGAATGTTGCCACCTCGGAGTTGGACGTGAGAGACGCCACTTCCACTTCCACCTCCAGGGCAAAAGAAAAAACTCACGTCTGTTTATTGCAGAGTCGAGCAAATCTAGAACAACAGCAGTGTAACTTGCAGTGTGAATGCGTCCGTGTGCTTTGTGAGAAAAAAAAACAATTATACACGTCAATTGTATTATTTTAAATGGGAAAAGTATAAATACTGTACATAGTGCCGTTCTTTTGTGTAACCCTGTACATGTAATGCAACCACCTTTCTTTCTGAAGGGAGTAAATGTGTGGTACAATTTGTGTAAATAATGTTTGCATAGCACTTGTTGCCTTTCGTTGTAAGTCAAGGCCCATTTCAGCGCTTAAACAACAAACATTGTTATTATGTAATGAACTCATGCATCCATTCTTGCCTGCATAACTTTGTACATTACTTTTTGTGTCTGTAACGACATTTTGTCTTTTTTTTTGTTTGTTTTTTGCATTTGTACAGATGTTGGAGTATCACTGCAGTTACATTACGGTATGAAAATAAAGCACTTGTTCTGTAACGGAGCTCTCACTCTTTGTTCCTGCGTTCAGCCCCCATCTAGATGAACCATTCAGAGAAGCGTTCAGCAATGAGCAGGTGTCGCAGCAGTGTGTCCGCACACTGATTTCACAATGACCCGCTAACCAGTGAAGAGACCAGGGCGTCGGGACTGATGTGTCATCAGACAACATCACATTTTATTTCAGCATCTCAACATCTGCTTGGCAACATGTCCGAACCACGCCAGAAAGTCAAAACACATTTCAAAGCCAAAGGTTTTAGGCCAAAAAAAGAAACGAGGAAAAAAAACAAAAAACAGTCAACTGTTGAAATGCAGAAACTGAACCGATCTGAAATTCATAAAGTTACAAAATAAGTTCAAATGTACCAAGACGTAATGCTACAATCTGTATAAAGAGGCACAAATTAGGGTAGGTTTTTTTTTTTTGTACGTCCAAATAAAATTGTTTGGATCACAGTGACCCCTAGTGGACATTTTCTGGAGAGACTCACAAAGAAGGAATCCTCTTGAGCAATGCTGCCCATACGTTAAAAACACAACAGGAATTGCATTAAAGACATCGTCTACCTGTAAAATTCAATCGTCATCTGATTTTGAACAAACATTTTG